>NC_081397.1:6459723-6507223 GCF_030684315.1 Stegostoma tigrinum | reverse complement strand
TGTAAAGAGGTGAGACAAATATGACGAGTCAATCTTGTACCTTTGCGCTCAGTAAAATCATTGAATCATGAATCAGAGAACCCTAACAGTGTGGAAACAGGTCGGTCAGCCCAACATGTCCACACTGCCCGTCAAAGCATCCCACCCAGACCCATCCACCTCTAACTCACCTAACCTACACATCACTAAACACCTTGGGAAATTTAGCATGGCCAATCCACCGACCTTGCACATCTTTTGACTGTGGGAGGAAACTCGAGCACCCGGAGAAAACGCATGCAGGCACATGGAGAATGTGCAAACTCCACACAGAAAGTCATCAAAGGGTGGAATTGAGACAGCGGTGTTAACCAGAGCCACTGTGCTCTATATGATGCGAATTCAGCTGCAAGCATTTTTTTTCAAGAAAGGAAACTTACCATTGTCACAGGATGCGAGTGCTTTCAATTTTCTATCAGCTTTAAAAACTTTATCCATATCTGCCTTCACAAGGGCAAGGTGATGGCAATGGTGTGAGACTGGTTCGTATTCAGCAGCTTGCCATGCAAAAAAAAACGGCACTTTCAAGGCTTTTTTCCCTAGGGGCATAACAGAAAGACAGGAACATGAAAAAATCCTGAAATCTTTCTCCAATTTCAATCTCAGGGGGACCATCCATTCATCAAAATCCATAACCATTTGATTCACTTTAAATCAACTATAACACTAATTTCCAAAGCTTTGAAAACTCAATGTCCTGTTTTTCGAAGATGTCTGCATGTTCCATGTAAAATCATGTATTTTCCACTGCCGACCAGGCTTATCATTCGCTCACTATGATCTCTGACTCACTCTCTCGCCCTCTTTGATTTCTGTCATACCCGCCATCCCTTCCCTCAGCGACCTGTGCTCATATGCTCGAGGCTTCTCCAATTTTCTGACGTTCCTGCTAATGCTTTAAGATCCTTGCACTGAATGTCAGCAATTTTTTCCAGAAGCCTCAATGACTACTGCCCAGCGGCTCTTCCATCCATATTTATGACTATGAAGTGTTTTGAGAGGTTGGTCATGGGCCACATCAACGCCAGCCTCCCACATTCCCTTGATCCACTGCAATTCACCTGCTAATGCAGCAGAGCCATGGTAGATGCCCTCTCCTTGGCTTTACACACATCTCTGGAATGTCCAGATAACAAGGGCATTTACGTCAAGCTCCTACTTATTGACCACATCTCCACCTTCAACACCCTAATTCCAAACAAAAACATCTCCAAGATTGAGAGTAGGATCAATTTCTTATATTTTTATGCCAATTATATGGCTGAATTAATTAAGTCGATTTAATTTTCAAACAAGTCTAGGTTCCTTTTTATTTTATCAGAGTCCAAATGTAAATTTATTCACATTAAAATTATTTGTTTGTTGAAGCCATCCATCTAAGTTCTTATGACACTTACAAAACATGATGAAGCAAGGACACCCAACATGCTGTCTCTATGATAACACGGGGTCGAGCTGAATGAGCACAGCAGGCCGAGCAGCATCAGAGGAGTCAGAAAGCTGACGTTTTTGGTCTTGATCTTTTGTCAGAAAATGGACGCTAAAGAATCTGAGATAAAAGGTGTCGAGCTGGATGATGCTGCTTGGCTTGTTGTGTTCATCCAGCTCTACACTTTGTTATCTCAGATTCCCCAGCATCGGCAGTTCCCGCTATCTATGTGGGCCTCCTCCTATGTGGGCGCTCCAGTTTCCTCCCACAGTCCAAAGATGTGCAGGCTAGGTGGATTGGCCATGCTAAATTGCCCGTAGTTTTCAGGGGTGTGTGGGTTAGAGGGGGATGGGTCTGGCTGGGATGCTTCAACGGGCGGTGTGGACTTACTGGGCTGAAGGGCCTGTTTCCACGCTGTAGGTAATCTCATCTCTGAGCATGTGCCTCTGTCTCAGTTCTGTCACAATTGCATTGAGACTTACCCTTCGTATTGGCCCTCTAATAATGCGGCACTTCCTCAAGACTGACCATACAGAATTGAGACGCTGCCTCAGCATTGACCGCTTGACAACGAGCCACTGGTTCTGAATAGAGCTGCAATACCTCAGTCCTGACCCTCCATTCATGGGGCATGCCTTGAATTCTGACACCTGCATAATGAGGCACTGCCTCTGACAGCAATGCACTCCCTCAGTTCTGACCCACTCAGTACTGAAGATCGAACAGTGCTTCAAAAAAATCAGTGTTGATCCTATGAGAATGAGGCAGGCAGTCAGTGCTGAGTCTCTGATAGAGCTGCATAAAGTTCATTCCTGATGAGTTAAACATGTGCATACCCTCAATTCTGACACTGAGGCACTGCCTCAGAATGGACCATCTGACAATGATGCAATACCTCAGTTCTGACCCTCTGACAGTTCTGCAACACCTCAATCCGCACCCTTCAATCAGTAGGCACTCCCTCAATTATGAGCCCTTTGTGGGTTCGTTCTGTGGCAATACCTCATTGCTGCAGTGTCAGTGCTGAGAGCGGGCCTTTTCATTCACTCATCAGTACCTAAGGCACTGGCTAATTGTCAGCAGCTCAGTTCTGAGGCAACGTCTCTTTGACAGAGTGTCAGCACCAAGGCAGACCCTCACCTGTAATGGTGTCAGAATTAAAAGATTGTCATTTAGAGGGTCTAAGAAGTGGTGTTTCAGATCAGTCAGAGGGTCTATACTGAGGCATTTCAGATCAGTCAGAGGGTGCCTCATTTTAATGCACTAAGACTTGACAGAATGCCTCATTGTCAGAGGGTCAGAACCAAGTCAGTGCCTCATTATCAGACACAGTCCAAAGAGAGGACCTTGATGTCAGTAGATCTGTTATAAGGTGATACCTCATTGAAGGATCATTCTTGAGTGTGTGCCGCATTGTTCGTGGGTCAGTACGGAAGGAGTGCCTCAAAACTGAAGAGAGCCACGTAATTAGAGATTTGGTGCTGAGGTCAGTGCCTCATTGTTACACGGTTAGTTCTGAAGCAGGCTCACATTGCTAGAGGGTTAGTTCTGAGTGAGTATATTAGTTGCACACAGTAAATACTGAGTCAGTACCTCAATGCATTGGGTTCAGAGTTGATGGAGTACAACATGATCAGAAGTTCAGTCCTGAACGATTGCAGCTCTGTCAGAGGGTCAGAACTGAGGGGGCAGTGCTTTACTGTCAGTGGATCAGTTCTGACACAGTACCTCATTGCTGGAGGGTCAGATCTGAATGAGTACCACATTGTCAGAAGGCCAGTACTCAGTCAGTGCCTCAAACAGAGAGTACCGATGCCAATAAACAGTAAATTAAATCTTAAAACACAGAGGATCCTGCAAACAAACGCTAAAACAGAGAGCCTCCTGGAAATAAACTCAAAAACACAGAATGCTCTGCAAATAAACTCAAAAACGCAGATGGCACTGTAAATAAGACACAGAGCTCATTGTTTAAAAAAAAACCCTGAAACAAAGATCCAACTGAAACAAAACCATGAAATGAAGATCCTCCTGTAAATAAATGCGAAAGCCCAGAGCTCACTGGAAATAAATCCTAAACTACACTGCTCACTGTAAATAAACCCTAAAGCAGAGAGCCTTCTGTAAATAAACCTTAGAATACAGCCTTTCTATGTAAACCTTAAATCACAGAGCTCTTTGTAAATAACCCGAAAACACAGGCCTCAATGTAAATAAACTCTAAAACAGAGACCACACCCCCCCCCCACCCCCACCCCGCCAGTGTCGAAGCACTGCAACACAGAGCCCCCGGTAAATAAGCCATAAAGCACAGATCTACCCTGTAAATTAAGTCAAAAACATACAGGACAGTGTAAAACACAGAGCCCCCTACAATTGTACACTCAAATACTCAGACCCCTTTAAAATGAACTCGAACACACATCCCCCAGGAAGTAGACAGGAAAAGACAGGGCTGAATGAAGCCGAAAACACAGCGCACCTCTTCATGCACCCGAATACTGAGCCGACCTGTAAACTATCTGTAAGACAGGGCCCTTCACAAATAAACCCTAAAAGACAGAGCTCGCGATAAATAAAGAGCGCCCTGTAAATAAACTCTAAAACACTGAGTAAAAACCCAAAGAACTGCGGATGTTGCAAATCAGAAAACAAATACAAAGTTGCTGCAAAAGCTCAGCAGGTCTGGCAGCATTTGTCAGTTGAAAAACAGAGCTAACCGGTTCCGGTTCGGTGACCCTTCCACAGAACCTCCCTCAGTTCTGCTGGGCTTTTCCAGAAACTTTGTTTTTGTTCCTGATTTGCAGCATCCGCAGTTATTTCAGTTTTCAATTCACCAGGCAGTCAGTAACATCAAATGGTTGTGTATCACATATTTACCAGTCAGACTCAAACACGCCAAACTCGTTCGCTCACGTGGTCTGAGAGAACAAGGTGTCGAGCCGGATGAACACAGCAGGCCAAGCAGCAGGAAGGCTGACGGTTCGGGCCTAGACCCTTCTTCAGAAAAGTGGTCACTTGTTAATCTTGTAATCTTTGCCCCTGAATATCCTGTGGTCTGCCCTGTTTACTCATATCGGTTAGCACTCAACAAGGCTTCCGGAGGCTGGCTGGTGTGTCTTTAGTGATACAGGGCCAATCGCCTTCAAATATCCTTTTGTGTGGTTTTTGTGTGACATTATATCATAAGCCTCTTTACTGTTGCACGAAAGGTCCTCTTGACCGAAGCACCCACAGCGCTCCATGTGACCACTATCGCGCTCTCATTCATTCATAACTTTACTGGCCACTCACTAGGGTCCTCTGTTTACTGTTAGCGCATTTCATTCATTCATTCATTCATAAAATTGCGATCTTGCCATACTTTTCACTAATAAAGGGAGACTATAAATTAAAATGTTCCTTCCACGCATTACTGCCTTTTCACAGTTTGAACTCGTGTTGCTGACAGTGTCCAAACCTGTGTCTACATCAGAGTCAATCCCTGACTATGTGTTAATTTTCTAATCTATTCAGAACAATATCTTCCCATCCATCGTGTCACCCGAAACTATGAATAATTATAATATTAATCAGCCCTCAACAAACGTCTCCCAGGACTTGAATAGCTGGCGGGACATCAAACAAGTTTCTGCTTTACCTGTTTCTCTGTTAGATACATATTGACTAGGGCCCGCGATCACTTTCAGAAAGTTCCGACTCTCTCAAAACAGCTCTTCCGTGAAATTGAGCGAGAAGAATGAGAAGGTCGGCAATAGTGAAATCTCAAGTCCCGGCCGCGGTAATCAGGCCACTGACCTTTCTGCTGTCATCAACTGATTGTCAGCCCAATCACATCACATCGGGTTGATAATCTTTCTGGTGTCGTCTAATTTTTAAAAAATAAAAAGGATCCACACCAGTCATTGCCCTATTTCAAATACCTCAGTCCTGTCCCTGTAATAGCCCTCAATCCTGACCCGATTGGCCGTCAGACAACACTGCACGTCTACGGTACTGACCCTCTGACGATGAGGTACTCTCACAATGAGATGTTATTGTATAACGTCCCATTGATTTCGATACTTCTACAAATTAAAGTCTTTCATCTGCCTACGCACAGGGATGCAGGCACTGCCCTGAAGCTTCCTGCCCAGCTAGGAATTCAGTGTAAAACTTTTGTAACTCTTTGTCTTCCCACACATCGGTATGCAGACACTGTCTTAAGCTTCCTGACTGAATACAATTAGAATTAAACTGTGTCAAATAGGGTTCGGTGGGGAACATTTGTAAAGGTGTGAAACTTCTAAAGCATGCAATTTCTGTCGCTGACAAAGGGGCCAGGGCACTGAATTTGTGATTTCAAGTTGCCAGTGTGTCTGGCTGGCTGGAACAATCTGTCCGGATAACTACTTGAAATCGCCTCATGCCATCAGCAGCCACTTCAAGAGCAATCGATACTATATCCTGTGAAAATGGGAACTGCAGATGCTGGAGAATCCAAGATAATAAAATGCGAGGCTGGACGAACACAGCAAGTCCAGCAGCATCCTGAGATGTGCTGTGTTCATCCAGCCTCACGTTTTATTATCTTCGGGACTATATCCTGGTCTTTTATGTTCTTGATATAATAATTGTTTGGTATCCTGTCTTTGTCTGTTGTAGTAATTGTTTTATATATCATGTCATTGTAAAATGTGTAATTATTTTATGTATCATGTATTTTGTAAAGTTTGAAGAGCGGGTCTGTCCGCTGCTCGGGGAGAATTACCTGCGAGACTCTGCGCTCTGTGCCGGGTTAAGTGCTGTGATTCTTCACAGCTTGTACTTGCTTGGTAATAAAAGGATTCGTGTTTTTCTAAACAGGTCAGTGTCTTGTTATTGCAACAAATCCGTGAGGGTCTCCGAAAACGAACATGACAACAGTACTGATTCTCTGACAGTGAGGTCCTCCATCAGTACTGACCCTCTGACAGTGAGGTTCTCCCTCAGTACTGACCCTCTGACAGTGAGGTTCTCCCTCAGTAGTGACCCTCTGACAGTGAGGTACTCCCTCAGTACTGATTCTCTGACAGTGAGGTACTCCCTCAGTACTGACCGTCTGACAGTGAGGTACTCCCTCAGTACTGATTCTCTGACAGTGAGGTACCCCCTCAGTACTGACCCTCTGACAGTGAGGTGCTCTCTCACTCCAGTACTCTCACAGTGCTGCAATAACCATCATCCAATGGTACTCCCTCAAATCTGACTCTTTGACAAAGAGGCCCTGCCTCAGAACTGACTTGCTGACTGAGGTACTAACTCAATCCGACTAATTCGCAGTGCTGCAGTGGGAGCTGTGTTTTTTCATGTTGATTTACAGTGGGCCTTCTGTTTTAGGCTTTATTAACTGGATGTCCTGTGTTTTGGGGTTTGTTTGCAGTCGCCTCTGCGAGGTTATTTGCAGGAGGCTTAGTTGAAGGGAGGATTTGCTGGGGGCACTGTGTTTCAGGATTTATTTACTTGGAGCTCTATGTTTTACACTTTATTAACAGGGACTCTGGCTTTTATGGTTTCTTTTACATTTTATTTCCTGAATGACCCTTCTTAGGATTTATTTAAAGGGGTGTCTGTGCTTGAGAGCATACTTACAGGGTTAACAAGGTGTAGAGCTGGATAAACACAGCAGGCCAAGCAGCAGCAAAGGAGCAGTAAGGCTGGCGTTTTGGGCGAGACCCTTCTTCAGAAATGGTAGGGGGAGGGGGATCTGAAATAAATAGGGAGAGGGGGGAGGCAGACAGAAAATGGATAGAGGAGAAGATTGTTGGAGAGGAGACAGACAAGCCAAAGAGGCAGGGATGGAGCCAGTAAAGGTGAATGCAGGTGGGAGTTAGGGAGGAGATAGGTCAGTCCAGGGAGGATGGACAGGCCAAGGGGGCAGGATGAGGTTAGTAGGTAGGAGATGGGGCTGGGTTTTGAGGTGGGAGGAATGACAGGTTAGGGACCCGTACCCCACTGGTGTCAATGTGACTTGACAAACTTCAAAATCTCCCCTCCCCTGACCGCATTCCAAAACCAGCCCAGCTGGTCCCTGCCTCCCTAACCTGTCCTTCCTCCCACCTATCCCGTCCTCCCACTTAATTTCTCCTCTATCCGCCTTCTATCGGCCTCTCCTCTCTCCCTATTTATTTCACAACCCCCTTCCCCTCCCCAATTTCTGAAGAAGGCTCTCGGCCCGAAACGTCAGCTTTCCTGCTCCTCTGGTGCTGCTTTTCCTGCTGCGTTCATCCAGCTCTTCACCTTGTGACCACAGTCACAATGATCTTTAATTGTAAACTAATCTGTCATATAATTTGATCTGTTAAGGTTACAATAGTTCCCGTGCCTCCTATGGAATACACAAATGCTCTCCCTCAGCTCTGTCTCTGGGAATGCAAAGCTGCTTTCTTCCACGCTACCCTCAGAGATAACACCAGCTTTAAACCTAAGCCTAGCCTCAGCCCTAATGTTCACACTTGCATAAACATGAAGCCTAGCCTCAGCCCTAAATCTTATTTACTGGGGGCTGTGCGTTTATGGTTATGTACTTTATGTACTTGAGCTCTGTGCTTTAGGTTTTATCTAATGTGGGTTCCGTGTTTAATAAGAACCAAAAGAACTGTGGATGCTGTAAATCAGGAACAAAAACAAAGTTGCTGGAAAAGCTCAGCAGGTCTGGCAGCATCTGTGGAGGAGAAAAACGAGTTAACTTTTCAGGTCCAGCAACCCTTCCTCAGAATGGAAGGGTACCCAGGCTCGAAAAGTTAACTCATTTTACTCCTCCACAGATGCTGCCAGACCTGCTGAGCTTTTCCAGCAACTTTGTTTCTGTGTTTAATAGTTTATTTACAGAAGGTTCTGTGTTCTAGGTTTTATTTACAGGAGGTTCTGTGTTTTCGGGCTTTTTACAAGGCACTCTGTGTTTTAGGAAAATTTACGAGCGGCTCTTTGTTCTGAGTTTCTTTTTTACAGTGATCTCCGTGTCTTCGGGAATATTTACAGTGAGCTCTGATTGAGAGCTTGTTTACAGAGGGCACTGTGTTTTAGGGTTTATTTACAGCTAGCTTTGTGTTAGGGTTTATCTACAGGGAGCTCTCTGATTGAGGGTTTGTCGGTAGTGAGATCTGTGTTTAGGGTTTATTTACAGTGAGATCTGTGTTTTTAGAGTTTATTCACAGGGTTTTCTGTATTTCATGGTTTATTTACAGGGTTTTCTGTGTCTTTGGGTTTGTTTACAGTGATCTGTGTTTTAGGGTTTATTTACAGTGAACTCAGCGTTACAGGGCTTATCTTCAGGGCCCTCTCCATTTTGGGCTGATTTACACGGTACTCTGTGTTTTAGGGCATATTTACCGGAAACTCTGTGTTTTAGGTGTACATAGATATTCGAGGGTCAGTATGGAGGGAGTGCCAGGCATCAGCCCTCACCCTAACCTCAGCCCAAACCCTAACCTTCACCATCGGCCTAACCCTAACCAGAACAGGAAAGAGCCGAAGGGGCCAAATTGTGGGTACGCACCCTTCAATGGAAGGAGAGGGGCACCTTCTTCCCCCTCTCCCCCAACTCGACCTACACCCCCACCCCCACACCCTATCCCATCCCCCATCCCAAAACCCTATTCACACTCCCCCTCTACTTTTTATTCTAAAGAGGAATCCAAAATTAGCGGTGTGCATCCATAATCCCTATTTCTGGGGGCGCGGGGGTGCTAGATAACCCCCAGATTAGGGTTGCGCCAAAATAAATGCAGCCTCTGGCACCCTCTCGCCGTGCCCCCCAACCCCGCAACCTGACCTTTATGATAAGGGGGTGGGTGCCTTCCGCCTTTAAAGGGTTGGTTTGTCGGGAGGGCGGGGATGGGGAACCGATGCTGCCTTTCGGGGACCGAGCCGGCAGATCGCAGCAAAGATGAGCACCACCACGGGCGGGCCGCCAGGGGGCTGCAGTCAGAAGAAACATCGCATGGGCCCAAGCTGTGCCTGCCTTTTTGTAGGTTGCATGGAACAGTCCCTCTTCCGAAGTAACACTGGCCCGAAACCCACCTCTTCCTCCATAACATTAACGACTGTATCGGCGCCGCCTCGTGCTCCCACCAGGAGCTTGAACAGTTCATCCACTTCACCAACACCTTCCACTCCAACCAGAAGTTCACCTGGACTATTTCTAATACCTGTTCACCTGGACTATTTCTAATACCTGTCTCACCTTCCTGGACCTCTCTGTTCCCATCTCCGGCAACCACCTCGAAACTGATATCTATTTCACCGACTCCCACAGCTACCTAGAATACATCTCCTCCCACCCACCTTCCTGCAAAAATAACACCCCCTGTTCTCAATTCCTTCACCTCCGCCACACCTGCTCCCAGGATGAGGGCATTCCACTCCAATACATCTCAGGTTTCCGAATATTTCAAGGACCGCAAATCCTCCCCCCGACCCCCACAGTGGTCGAGAACGCCCTTGACCGTGTCTCCCACATTTCCCGTAATTCATGCCCCTTCTCTGCAATAACAACCAAAACACAATCCTCCTCATCCTCATGTACCACGCCACCAACCTCTGGATCTAACGTATCATCCTCCAACCATCATCTGCAATCCGACTCCACCAAAGACATTTCTCCCTCCCCACCCTTATCTGCTTTCTGGAGGGACCACTGTCTCTGTGACTGCCTTGTCTGCTCCGCACTCCCCTCCAGCCCCAATACACCTGGCACATTTTTCCCTGCAACTGCAAGAAGTGCTACACCTGCTCCTACACCACTCCCCTCACTCCCCATCCCAGGCCCTAGGAACACTTTCCACCTCAAGCAGATGTTCACCTGCACATCTGCCAATGTGGTATACTGCATCCACCGTTCGCGTTGTGGCATCCTCTACATTGGGGAAACCAAGTGGAGGCTTGGGGACCACTTTGCAGAATACCTACACTTGGTTCGCACTCAACAAATGCGCCTCCCAGTTGCGAACTGTTTCAACTCCCCCTCCCATTCCTCAGACGACATGTCCATCTCGAACCTCCTGCAGTGCCACAACGATGTCACCCGAAGGTCGCAGGAACAGCATCTCATATTCCGCTTGGGAACCCTGCGGCCCAATGGTGTCAATGTGGGCTTCATAAGCTTCAAAATCTCTCCTCCCGCTACCGCATCCCAAAACCAGCCCAGCTCGCCCTTGCCTCCCTACCCTTGTCCTTCTTCCTACCTCAAGCCCCAACCTCCGTCTCCTACCTACTAACCTCATCCCGCTCCCTTGACCTGTCCATCCTCCCTGGACTGACCCAGCTCCATCCTACATCCCCATCTACACTCACCTTCACTGGCTCCATCCCCACCTCTTTGACCTGTCTGTCTCCTCTCCACCTACCTTCTCCTCTATGCATCTTCCATCCATCTCCCCGTCTCTCCCTCGTTATCTCAGAACCTCCTTCCCCTTCCCAATTTCTGAAGAAGCATCTAGGCCTGAAACATCAATCTTCCTGCTCCTCTGATGCTTGACCTGCTGTGTTCATCCACCTCTACACCTTGTTATCTCAGATTCTCCAGCATCTGCTGTTCCTACTATCTCTGCTAATGCAGAAAACTTGTTTGATATCCTGCAAGCTGTTCAAGTCCTGGGAGACGGTTGCTGAGGGCTGATTAATATTATGCTTCTTCAAACGATGACACGATGGTATTGTTCTGAATAGGTTAGAAAATTAACATGTACTCAGGGATAGACACTGATGTAGAGCCACGTTTTGCAGCTGTCGGCAAAATAAAGCCGTGAGGATTAAAACTGTGAAAGGGCTGTAAATGGGGTGGAAGGAGCATTTTAATTCAGTCTCCATTTCATAGTGAAAGAGTAGGGGTAAATGGGTGTTTATCTGGCTGGCGGTCAGTGGCTCGTAGTGTGTCTCAGGGATCAGTGTTGGGACTGCAATTGTTTACAATTGATACAGATGATTTATAGTCGGGGATGAAGTGTGGTGTGTCAACATTTGCAGATGATACTAAGATGAGCGGTAGAGCAAAGTGTGCAGAAGAACTGAAGGCCTGCAGATGGTTATACAGTCTCAGTGAGTGGGCAATGGTCTGGCAGATGGAGTTCAATGTCAATAAATGTGAGGTCATCCATTTTGATAGGAATAACAACAAAGTAGGCTATGGTTCAAATGGTAAAAAAATTGCAGCATGTTACTGTGCAAAGTGACTTGGGTGTCGTTGTGCAGGAATCGCTCAAAGTAATATTGTAGCAGGTAATTATAAAGGCAAATAGAATTTTGTCTGTCATTGCGAAAAGGATGGAGTTTAAAAACAGGGAGGCTATGCTGCAGCTGTATAGGGTCCTGATGAAGCCTCACCTGGACTACTGTGTGCAGTTTTGGTCTCCTGACTTGAGAAGGGATATACTCTCACTGGAGGGGGCACAGAGGAGACTGACTTGGTTGATTCTCGACTTGAGAGGGTTGGAATATGAGGAGAGACTGAGTTGGCTGGGATGATACTCATTGGAATTCAGAAGACTGAGGGGAGAGCTTATAGCAACATACAAGATTATGAAGGGAATAGATAAGGTGGAGACAGGGAGGTTGTTTCCACTGGCAGGTGAAACGAGGAGGAGGCGGGTATAGCTCAAAATAAAAGGAAGCAGATGTCAGACTGAGGACAGGAGGAACTTCTTCACCCAAAGGGTTGTCAATCTGTGGAATACCCTACCCAGTGAAGCAGTTGAAACTACCTCGCTGAATGTGTTGAAGGCAAGACCAGATCACGTTATGAACATGAAAGGAATTTAGGTTGATGGTGAGCGAGTGGGTGAGTGGAGCTGAGTCTCAAAAAGATCAGCCAGGATCTTATTGAACAGCGGGGCAGTCTCGAGGGGCCGGATGGCCTACTCCTGCTTAGTTCTGATGTTTTTCTATTATAATGTTATAGAGCCTCACAGAAAAAGGATATTTTAAAGCAATTGACCCTGCATTACTGAAGACGCGCCAGCCAGAGGTTCAGAGGAAGGATCACCTGACCCAAAACGTTAACTCTTTCTTTTCCCTCACAGATGCTGTCAGACTTGCTGAGCTCTTCCAGCAACTTTGGATATTTCCCTGATTTGCAGCATCCGCAGTTCTTCCGGTTTTTACTGTGTGCTTTGGTATTTATTTACAAGGGGCTCTTTACTTACAGCCAGCTCTGTCTTTTAGGGTTTATTTGTAAGGGGCCCTGTTTTACGGATAATATACAGGTCGGCTCGATGTTGGGGTGTATTGACAGGTGCTCTGTGCCTTCGGCTTTATTGAGAAGGAGCCCGGTATTTCACCTTTTACTTCCTGGGGGATATGTGTTCGTGTTCGTTTAAAGGGGTCTCTGTATTTGAGCGTATAATTACAGGGGGTGAAGTTGATATTGTAGAAGTTTGTTTAAACAGGACTCTGTGTTTTGGGGTTATTTACAGTGAAGCCCGCTTTTTACGGATGATAGACAGGTGTTTGAGGGGCTCTGTGCAGGCGGCTCCGTGTGTGAGGGCGATGAGTGCGGCTGAAGCTTGGTGTAGTTTGGGCCTGAGGTTCTGGTGAGTGCCGGATTGGGCGAGCGTGAGGTCTGAGCTTTTCCAGCAATTTTGTTTTTGTTCCTGATTTTACGGTATCCACAGTTCCTTTTAGTTTTTACTTTTTTTTAGTGTTTATCTACAGGGGGCTCTGAATGTCAGGGTTTATAAACTGGGGTTCCTGTGTTTTAGGCTTTATTTCACGGGTGCTGTTTGTTTTAGGAGGCTCTATTGTTTAGTGTTCATTTACAGGGGCATCTGTGTTTGGGGTTTATTCACAGTGAGCTTCGTGTTTTAGGGGTAATTTAGTGGGTTCTGTGTGTTCGGACTTCGATACGGGGGCTCTGTTTTCGGGTTTAGTTGAAGGGGCCTTTTTTTAATGAGTTATTTACAGGGCGCTCTGTGTTTTAGGGTTGAATATCAGCGACCATCTCACAATGATCACTCCCACAGATCTGACCCGCCGACAGTCCTGCAATCTGTTAGTCCTGAGCATCTAATCATGGAGCACTCCCATCAATTCTGACCCTCTGATAAAGAGGCACTTTCTCAGACCAACACAGTGACAATGCCACAATTCCTCACTGCTGACAAAGTACTAACTTCTCACAGAGGTAATTTTTCAGTATTGAGCCTCCAATAGAAATGCAATACTTCCGTACTGACCTTCTGAATGGGTTGCTCACCATTAATTCTGAACCCGTTCCAATGAAGCTCCTCCTCTGTGTTCAGTCTCTCATAATAATGCACTCTGGCTGTTCTGATCCTCTGACAATGCTGCAATTATGTATGAATTATTATCTTGTATTATCAGTACAGGACTCCCTCAATGCTTCCTCCATTACACTGAGGTCTATCGTTTAGATCGGCTCCAACAAACCTGCTCTTATTTAACGGGCCAGGCATTGCTTCACTTGTACAGATTTTGTCAAGTCCTGCTGATGCTTCTGGGAGGACTTGTTCTGACACCTCAGAATTGACCCCTGACAATGTTGCACTCCCCCCTCACTTATGACCGCACCTGAGCTACAATACCTCGGGGCTAACCTCCTAATTATGTAGCACCCATGAATTCTCAGCCCCTAAAATGAGATACTGCCTCAGTATTGACCCTCTGTTACTAATGCACTAAGTCAGAACAACCCTCCAGCAATGTGACCCTGCCTCAGAACTGACACTGAGAATGAGGCACTCCTTCAGCACTGCATCTCTAATCATACATTACATTGAGACATTCCTTGTGTACTGACCCTTTGAACAATCAGGCATTCCCTCAGTACTGACAGTCTGACGATTGTGCACTCCCTCAGTACTGGACCTCTGATAATGAGGCACTCCCGTAGTACTGACCTCTCATAGACCTGTAACACCTCAGCCCTTATGCTCTGACAGTGTTTCAATACCTCAGTACTGACCCTCTGACAACGGGTCAGTGCCTCAGAACTGCCCCCCTGACAATAAGTGAAACCGTCATACTGACCCACTGCTTCTGAGGCCCTCCCTCCACACTGACCTCCCAGTGCAAAACTATTTCAGTACTGGCCCTTGAAATGTGAACAACTTCCTTAATTCTGTCCCCCTTAAATGGCAGCACTCCCTCAGCACTGACCCTTTGACAATAACGCACTCCCACATTTTTGACCCTGTGACAATGAGGCACTCCCTAACCCCTGATGCTCAGACAGCGCTTCAATATCTCAGTACTGATACTGTCACTGCCTCAGCACGGACCACTTGACAACGAGACACTGGTTAAGAACTGACCTGCTCACAGAGCTGCAATACCTCAGTACTGACCCTCTCATCAAGGGACACTATCTGAATTCTGACAGCTGCATAATGAGGCACTGCCTCAGCGTTCACCCTCTGACAAACTCCTGACGACCCCCTGTAAAGACTGACAGTCTCCCTGGACGTCCTATAAATACTCACAGTCTCTCCTGGACTCACAATGAACACTGACACACGCCCCAGGGACTCTTTGTAAATACCCACACACACACACACACACACACACACAGGGGCACCCTGTAAATATTGACACACACACAGGGGCACCCTGTAAATATTGACACACACACACAACCTGTGACACCCTGTAAATATTGACACACGACCTGGTCATCCCCTGTCAAGACCAACAGAGTCCCCGGGGACACACTGTGAATATTGCCACATCTGTGTGACCCCCTGGAAATACTGACAAAGCCCCTGAAATCACCTGTAAAACTGACACACTCCGTGGGACCCCCTGTAAATATTGACACAGTCCCAGCAAATCCTGAAAATACTGACAGTCCCTGGGACCCTCTGCAAAGACTGACGCATTTCCCGGGGCCCCCTTTAAATACTGAAAAATTCCCGCGACCTACAGGGGTTCAGGGACTGTGTCAGTATTGACAGGGGCTCTTGGTGAGAGTGTCAGTATTTACAGGGTGTTCCGGGGAATTTGACATTATTTACAGGTGCTCCCGGGAGTGTGTCAGTAGTTACAGGCGGTCCCATGGAGGGTCAGTATTTACAGGGCGTCTCAGGGATTGTGTCAAGATTGACAGGGAGACTTGGGGAGAGCGTCAGTCGTTACAGGGGGGCCTGTGGACTTTGTTTTTTCAGCGGGTGTTGGGGAGAGCTACAGTATTTCAAGGTGGTCCCAGGGAGTGTGCCAGTGTTTACAGGGATTCCAGGGGAGTGTGTCAGTATGCACCGAGCCCCTATAAATTCTGACACGCTCCGCAGGACTCCCTGTAAATACTGACATAGTACCTGAGAATCCCTGAAAATGCCACCACACTCCCAGGGACCCTCTGCAAACGCTGACACATTTCCCAGGGCCCGCTTTATACACTGAAAAATTCCCTCGGCCTCCTCTGTATACTGACACACATACCCGGACCTTTGTACGTATAGACACACTCTACGCAACTCACCACAAATACTGGGATATCCCGTAAATACCGACACACACCTCACGACACACTGTAACTACTGTCACATTCCCTGGAGTCCGCTGTAAATACTGAGAAACTCCCTGGGGCTGCATGTAAATACGGACACATTTCCCAGGGACTCCTCTAAACACGAACACATTCCCCGGGACTTCACCTAAACACTGACACATTCCACGCAACCCCCGTGAACACTGATAAACTCCCAGGACCCCCTGGAAATAATTACACATTCCCCATTCCCCCTGGAAATACCGATACACAGCCCGGAACTCCCGTAAACACTGACACACTCCACCCCCTGTAACTACCGATACTCTCCCTGGGACACCCTGCAAATACTGATGCAATCACCAGGACCCCTGTAAATTCTGTCACACTCCTCGGGAAGCCCTCTAAATACTGACACATTCCCTAGACACCCTTTAAATACTGGCACCGTCCCAGAGAACCCCTAAAAAAACTGCCACACTCCCCAGGACCCTTTGTAAATACTGATATATTCCCCGAGACCAGCTGCAAATATTGACACATTCCTTGTCCCCGCTTTCAGTACTGAGAAACTCCCTGGGACTCCCTGTATATAATGACACATTTCCCAGGGTCCCCTCTAAACACTGACACATTCCCCAGGAGCTCCTCCAAATCCTGACACACAGACCCAGACCCCTGTACAGGCAAACTCCCTGCGACCCACTGTAAATCTTGACATACTCCCTGAGACCCCCTGGAAATACCGACACACCGCCCCTCCCGGGACCCCCTGGAAATACCAAAACACTGTAGGGATCCTCTGATTCTATTCTATGATGCCCTTGTCCTGTGAATGAATAAATAAAGAAACCTGGTGAAGCCGCCAAACAGCATAGCCAGCAAGTGATAGATACAGCAAAGTGATCCCACCATCAATGGATCAAATCTGAGCTCTGCAGTCCTGCCACATCTCGTCATTTACTGTGGTGCACAATTAAACAACTGATTGGACGTGAAGACTCCACACATATCCCCATCCTCAATGATGGAAGAGCCCAGCACATCAGTGCAAAAGATAAGGCTGAAGTCACCAGTCAGTGACACACACATCCAACAAATAATTGAAGAAACAAACTCCTATTAATTACAGTGATTTTTCACAGTCTCACAGCCAGCCATGCCTCATATACACACATCTTAGTGACAATATGGTGACCGTAACCAGACCCACAGTGAGCCTGGGCTCATCCACACTCCTCCCAGTCACATTTCTGATTTGAAAAATACACCTTTTTCACAAGAAATCTCTTTGTATATGTACAATGTCACAACTGCAGTTGCCTTCTGTCCAGCTGCATATCAAATAAACAAATAAAGCATTGGACTTTGGCTCCACCCAACAAACCAAAGACCTCTCTTAGACATACAACAAAACTATTTACATCCATGTGAGACACGGGGAGGGTCCGAGGACTGAATGGACCCCCATTTACCTTCAGCAGGAAAATCTCAGTGGTCCTTTCCGACTGTGCCTCGGCAGCAGCAGCCCCATCGTCCCACTTATGCCCCAAGCTTTCAGTGCATCAGTGGTAGCAGGACGGCCAACCCCTCACTCTTTCCCAGTGGGGTCTACATGTTAATTACTCCGGGAAGCGTTTCTGTATGAGCCTGGCCTGATCTACACATCTCCCAGGAACTATATGGTAACTGTAAACAGTCTTAAAGTGAGCCCGATTGATTCACCCTCCTATCAGTGACTTGCCATTGATGATTGCCTGTTTCATAATCAGTCCAGTCTCATCTACTCTTCCTCTGAGCGAATCCTTTCTGTCCTCTTCCATTCAGCCCGTGCCTGGGAGAATGCAGCCAGATTCCCCTTCAGGCTGCATTTCATTCTCCTCACTGTCTCGGTGCTGCCACAGACATCACCTGTCTCTCCATTTCCCTCTGTAACAGTTCTTGTGAAACCCAACCCCCTCCCCGCCCCACCTTCCAGCTGCAATGTTGGAATATCACCACATTGGGCATTGCCATTAGTGCTCCAGCTCATTCAAATTTCTTCACAAAACAGAAACACAACTCATCAACAAGACGAAGTGGCAGGCAAATGAGATACATCATACATCTAAAAGCAGTTTGTTGTTCAAAAGTGGAACTAACTTTAATTTGTATGCGTATAATAGAATCAGGAAGAATAATACATATATAGCATGCAACTCATTTCACTGAACACATTTGTGCAAATAAATGATATCTCTGCAGTTCAAACAATTCCAACAGCATAACATTCGAGACAGAGCATTTGGAAATGATACAGAAATTTCAGATACGAATGATTTAAAGAGGAGGACAGATTAAGATCGGGGAAACTGAACAGGGTGTACACACAAAAATCCATTTCGCAATTGGAATGCCTCATTCAGGCAATTACATCTCTCTCCCTCAGTCTCAAATGGTCTTCTTCCCATTCGATTTTCTTCCACTCTCTGAGCCACCCCCAATAAGCAGTTCCCTTCCCTCCCCAGTTTAGCCTCATGCCTTCCTTTGCACTGGTATGTAATGGTACCTTTCTAGTACATGTTTGATTTTCGATGAACACACCGCACTGGTTTGTGACCAGGTCGGCCAGTTGAACCTCACAGAATATGAGTTGCCTGACTGGTCCACATTAACAGCCCAAATCAGGGAGCCCTGACTGACAGCTAAGTCGTGTGAGGGTCAGAGATGCTGACACCCTGGCAACTATCTCTGAATGAGGCAGTGCTAAAGTTGAAGACAGTTCATTTGTAAATAAAAGTTGAATTGGAGATCGACACTGGCCTCAGTGTATTTAAAATACATCTCCAGCACTGGGTTTGAATATTATTGTTATCCTTTTGTTATCAAACATCTCTGTGTGCAGTGCTCAGCAGGGTTATAACATGGAGATGTGGGAACAGGATTGTTTAGATTCCCTACAGTGTGGAAACAGGCCCTTTGGCCCAACAACTGCACACCAAACCTTGGAGCATCCCACCCAGACCCACGCCCCTGAACACTATGGGCAATTTAGCATGGCCAATCCACCTAGCGTGCACCTCTTTGGACTGTGGGAGGAGACCGGAGCACCTGGAAGAAACCCACGCAGACACAGGGTCAAGGTGCAAATTCCACACAAACAGTTGCCTGAGGCTGGAATTGAGCCTGAGTCCCCAGTGCTGTGAAGCTGCAGTGCTAATCACTGAGCCACCGTGCCGCCCCATATCGTGTTGCTTTTGCACAAACTTTGACAAAGAGGAAAGCCCACTGATAATGGCAAACGCTGGAGAATCCAAAATAACAAAGTGTGGAGCTGGATGAACACAGCATGCCAAGCAGCATCTCAGGAGCACAAAAGCTGACATTTCAGGCCTAGACCCTTCATCAGAGAGGAGGATGGGAGAGGGAAGTGGAATAAATAGGGAGAGGGGGGGATGCGGACCGAAGATGGAGAGAAAACAAGATAGGTAGAGAGGAGAGTACAGGTGAGGAGGGAGGGAGGGGATAGGTCAGTCCAGGGAAGACGGACAAGTCAAGGAGGCAGGATGAGGTGGTCGGTCGGAAATGGAGGTGTGGCTTGAGGTGGGAGGAAGGGATGGGTGAGAGGAACAACAGGTTAGGGAGGCGGAGACAGGCTGGGCTGGTTTTGTGATGCAGTAGCGGGAGGGGAAGAACTGGGCTGGTTTTGGGATGCAGTTGGGGAGGGGGAGATTTTGAAGCTTGTGAAGTCCACATTGATACCATTGGGTTGCAGGGTTCCCAAGCGGATGAGGAGTTGCTGTCCTTGCAACCTTCGGGTGGCATTATTGTGGCACTGCAGGAGGCCCATGATGGACATGTCGTCTAAGGAATGGGAGGGGGAGTTAAAATGGTTTGCGACTGGGAGGTGCAGTTGTTTGTTGCGAACCGAGCGGAGGTGTTCTGCAAAGCGGTCCCCAAGCCTCCGCTTGGTTTCCTCAATGCAGAGCGGGTCAGGAGTGAGGGGGCAGGTCACTGTGAGGGGGGTCAGGACTGCAGGGGCAACTCACTCTGAGCGGGTCAGCACGGAGGGGTAGGTCGCTGTGAGTGGGTCAGGACTGCAGAGAGAAGTCGCTGTGAGCTGGTCAGGACTGCAGGGGCTAGTCACTGTGAGCGGGTCAGGACTGCAGGGGCGAGTCAGTGTGAGCGGGTCAGGTCGCTGCGAGAGGGTCAGGATGGAGGGGGCAATTCGCTGTGAGCATCCCATTTCACTCTGTCACGGCATCCCATTTCACTCCGTCACTGCATCCCATTTCCCACAGCCACTGCATCCCATTTCACTCAGTCACTGCATCCATGCTGCGTGGTCCATGCTGTGTATAAATGTGGCATAAAATCCTTACTTGGAAGTTCATTTCCTCTTGTAATAACATGTGGCATCATTAGCATCCTTCATCACTTGCATTTAATCGGAAAGCCTGGTCCAAACACCAGATAACATGACAGTCCTAACAGAATGCATTTTCCAATGATTTAAACATATAGTCATGTGTGTCTCAGTGAATAAAAATCCTCCTCATTTTACCCCAATTATATCTCATAATAAAGGGAGTATGTCTGAAAGTCGTCTCATCCGAAGGAAAACAGACTTGCTCCAGGAAAGCTGCTAAAATATATCAAGAAAAATATACATGAAATGATTCTAGAAATTTCTGCAACACAAAGATCAAAGGAAACAATAGTTTGATGAACACACTGTTAAGTGTTGCACTTACACATCACATTTTGGAAAACAAACCACACTGATTTTCTACTTCATAAAAAAAATTGTTCCAAGTCTTCATTATGCAGCACTGCAGTGAACTGAAAAGGTGTAGACTTTTAACCTGCATAGAAAGCATGTGCACAAGTTAAAACAAAAAAAAAGCCACTTCTGTCCTAAAAAGACAATATTATATTACAAAAGGCCAGGGAAGTTGGAGAATGCAGCATCATGCTTCCTGCAGAGATCAAGTTTTGTCTGTGTTGTAAAAAACAAAAGAACTGTGGGCACTGTAAATCAGCAACAAAAGCAGAAGTTGCTGGAAAAGCTCAGCAGGTCTGGCAGCATCAGTGAAGAGTGAGATCTGAGGAAGGGTCACAGGACGCGAAACATTAACTCTGACATTGTCTACGTCATAGTGAGTTATGTCTATTGCTTCAGCAAAATCGAACCAACTCTGAATGAAAATCAATGCTGAAGAAATATCCAAAACATCCGCTGTCCCCGTTGTGGCTTCCTCTACATTGGGGAAACAATGCAGAGGCTTGGGGACCGCTTTTCAGAACACCTACGCTCAGTTTGCAATAAACAACTGCACCTCCCAGTCACTAACCATTTCAACTCCCCCTCCCATTCCTGAGAGGACACGTCCAACCTGGGCCTCCTGCAGTGCCATAATGACGCCACCCGAAGGTTGCAGGAACAGCAACTCATATTCTGCTTGGGAACCCTGCAGCCCAATGCTATCAGTGTGGATTTCACAAGCTTCCAAATCTCCTGTCCTCCCACTGCATCCCGAAACCAGCCCAGCTCGTCCCCGCCTCCCTAACCTATTCTTCCTCTCACCCATCCCCCCTCCCACCTCATGCCGCACCCCTATTTCCCCTCATCCCGCTCCCTTGACCTGTCCCGCCTCCCCAGACTGACCTATCCCCTCCCTGCCTCCCTACCCATACTCTCCTCTCCACCTACCTTCTCCTCCATCCATCTTCCATCCGCCTCCCCCTCTCTCCCTATTTAATCCAGAACCCGCACCCCCTCCCCATTTTCTGAAGGTGGTTCTCGGCCCGAAACATCAGCTTTTGTGCTCCTAAGATGATGCTTGGCCTGCTGTCTTCGTCCAGTTCCACACGGTGTTATCTCGCATTCTCCAGCATCTGCAGTTCCCATTTTCTCTCCAAAACAAAGGCTGCTGTCTTTCAAAACCCAATCTCAGATTTTGCAGATAGTCCTTACCCTGAAAAAATACCAAATATGTATAAAGAGGAAAACTGGAGGTGAAACCATTCAAAAAATTTTCATTAGCATAATAAATGTTCAAACTGTAAAAGCAGGTTAAGCACCTGTATATAAGGAAACTTTAAACAGACACTTACAGCCAACAAATGTGAGAAATAGCCATTTCTTGCTGGATTACCAATTTTGCTGTTGGGAAAATAGGCCTAGGCTTAGCAATGTACATTCAAACAAGATAGCCCCCTCTCAGAACTCAACACTCACAGTCGTAGAGTTCTGTTTTCACAGGTTGGCGTATAATAACATCAAGCACAATACACCAAATCTTCTTTGGTACCTTTTCCTTCCATAAAACTGCTTTTAGTAGATGCGCACTGAATTCATTTTATACACGTTGAACAGTTGCTAAGTTCAAGAGGCCAGTTCCAGCACTTCGACTTGCATCTGCTTCATCATCAAAACAGAACAAAATAAAGACCCACTCTTTGTAAGTCAAGTTTTCCATTTTTAGTGACAAGGTGAAGTGCAAGAACTGCTCACTTGATGTTAAAATCTCCTAAATATGTACCTATATATTTCAATTCTGTGAAATATGTGGAATGAGTTCGAGAGAAGGATTAATTTTCTTGTGCTGGGAGA
Organism: Stegostoma tigrinum; assembly: GCF_030684315.1. NCBI lineage: Eukaryota > Metazoa > Chordata > Chondrichthyes > Orectolobiformes > Stegostomatidae > Stegostoma > Stegostoma tigrinum. The sequence continues at coordinate 6,484,702 of NC_081397.1, read as the reverse complement.
GAGCTGGGACAGATAAAATAGGTTGAATGGCCTCCTCCCATGCTAAAAATGTCCATAACTGTTCTTGGCCCTGCTAAATTGAAGTGGCCATCCTTTCATTATGACTGTGAGACGCAGCATGTTACGATAGATGGCACAATGAAGAAATCCTTTGTTATTAATGAATTTTTCAGCACTAGGCATTCTTCCGAAGTCAAATGTTCGACATATGCCTGTTGCACTGACTTGGTTCCAAACAGTTATAATGTGGAGGTGCTGGTGTTGGACGAGGATGGACAAAGTCAGAGCTCACATGACATCAGGTTATAATCTGACAGGTTTATTTGAAATCACACAAGCTTTCGGAGTGCAGTCCCTTCATCAGGTGCGGTCAGGGAGGAAAACACACAGTCACACAATTGATAAGCAGACAGATCAAAACATCATACAACTGGTGTGAGTGGAGTGTCAGATAATAAGTCTTCATCCAGGATGTTTGTTTGTTTGCAGATATTTTGTTGAAGAAACACACAACTTGTAGTTACAGTCAGTGTGGTATCTTATAAATTCTTGCTTTTGAAATAAAGGTGAAAACTCTAAGACAGATTCTGAACACAAGCCTCTAAACTACAAGTCAGAGTCTGACCTGAGATGTCACCTTTTGTACATTCCTGTTGCGCTGCCTGATTATCATGACAACACAGCACTGACATGGACTTTATAAACGCTTTACTTGCCTCTAACACTCTTGGTCACCTGTATAGAGTTATTATCTGACACTCCACTCACGCCAATTCTATGATCTTTTGATCTCTCTGCTTATAAGCTCTCTCTCTCTGTGGTCACCTCACTAACTGCACCTGATGAAGGGGCTGCACTCCAAAAGCTTGTGTGATTTCAAATGAACCTGTTGGACGACAAGCTGGTGTCATGTGACTTCTGACTTCAAACAGTTATAGAATGTGTTTTCAATCCTACCATGACTTGACAATAAGTCAACTTCTTAAAATTTATAAAATGAGAATGTCAAGTGAAGTATGTCTAACCTTGAGCATTTAAAAAAGGAAATATTACAACCATAGTATAGTCAGACAGTAAAGACAGAAGGAATGATTGAATCGACTGTGTCTGACACCACACAATTAATCCCCCTTATGGAAGAAAGGTTGGCTGTGTTCTCTTTCTTCAGGAACATCCAGCTAATACCACCTTACCACTGCTTGTTTTATTCATCTGGGGTTCCATCTAATTCCTTGCAGTCTTGGTCAAACCTTCATGTAATTTATTTAAATTTTCAATGAAATAAATTTAACTTTATATTCCACAATTTTAACATTTCCTTTTAAGGTTTGAACGGTTCAGTTCGTACAGTGCACATGTTGTGTTAATAATTGGAGATGATGGTGGAAAAATCAAGATATATTGACAAGTAAACAAATGGCTAACTTCTGTTTCCTTGTCAGTAATGCCTTTTGAACAGAACATAAAGTTGCGCAACTACGTAGAGATAACAATTTAAAACTGGGAAGACCACTTTGTGGTCCCCACACCAATCTCTATTCACTACCTACTGATTGCATTACTCCGCCTTGGCAACAATGTAATATTACGCTTGTCTCAGCACAACCTTGGCATCTTGTTTATCCCATGATGAACGTCCAACAACACATTCATGCAATCCCTCAAGCTGTCTCTTTACATCTTTTCAATCCTGCCTACCTGTCTCTTGTCTTGGCTCATTCGCAGTGAAACCTTCATCTGGAACTACTTCACTTCTGGACCTGACAATTCCAATGCATTCCCTGTTGGAGTCCCACATTTGCCCATTGAAAACTTGACGTCGTCTAAAACTCCACTGCCCGAGTCTCACCTTGAACCAAATCCTATTCTCTGTACTTTCTACCTGACTGACACTATTAACGGTAATTTTATTAAATTCTCATTTTTGTTTCCAAATCGTTCCTTGGCTATGCCTATGGCTATTTTGGTAATCTCCACCAGTCCAACCATACTTCAGGATATCTGCACTCGTCTAATTATGTCCTCTTGCCCACTCTTGATTTCAAACGGCCCACTACTAGTTGCCAAACATTTAATTGTGTCGGCTTCAAACCCAACAAGAGACTTCCTGCACCTTCAGCGAGCAAACTCACATCCAGAACCTCAACCCGAGCAACAAATCTTCTCAAAACTCGCTAACTTCCTACACATCTTAGCCTCTGTACGTTTCCTCTTTTAAGGCACTTTTTAAAACAATCCTCTTTCATCAAGCTCTTGATCGTCAAAACTAAGAACTTAATAAGGCTCAGTTGTATTCTGGGATCGTGAATACTCCTTTCAGACGCCTTCAAAGTTTCCCTCCGTTAAAGAGATTTTATAAGTGGTTGAAGTCATTGCCAAGCAGAGGGGGACGAATTGGGGAGTTACTTCAAAGAGCTATGATATGCCAAACGACCTCCTTCCACACTGGCCAACTCTGATTCTACAAAAACAAAAATGATTTTCAGACTTGGGAAGATCCCTCAAAAATGTCACAAGTAACCAGCTTATGGGCAGAGTCGAGCTGCTGAGATGATAGACCAGGATTTAGGGGTACCAGGAGTGATAATATGCTGAACACAATCAAATTTTGAGGTTGTAGAATGATGTGGTCTTCATCATTTTTGACACTTTGACCATTTTCCTTCCTTTCCACAGAACAAGTCAAATAGCGGCAGCACAATGTTGCATGGACGCTCGAGCCTGCTCCACCGTCAATGATGATTGTGGCTGGTCTTCCACATCAATTAAACTTTTGCTCATATCTCGTCCTCTGCTCAAAACATCGATCTATTCACGTGCAGTATCCCTCTCGCTAACTTAATGAGAATTCATTCCAATCACTGAACTCCGAACGCAGACCCACCCCAGGTCAAAAAATTCAGCTGAGATCAGGAACTGATCTCGCCTGTATGGCTGAGCTGGCTTTTAAAAAGTTTGCCAGTGAGAGAGTCTCAGTGAGAAACATTCATTAAAAAAAATAATTGCATGGATTGCTCTCCAATCCTAAACTCTATTCAAATTCAGTTGGCTGAACGGTTGGTTTTTGATGCAGACTGATGCCCTGCAGAGAGGGCTCAATTGCCATACCAGTGAGCTTACCACAAAGGGTCTTCGCCTCAACCGCTCTACTTGACTGAGGCGTGGTCATCTTCAGGTTAAATCATAACCAGTTGTCTCTCTCCAAGGAGTCGCCAAATGGCGTGCTAAGACTTTACCTTTAACCCTGATAACATGGCAACAAGCAGATAACTCAGCTGATGTCACTGACTAATAAAATCCTCAATTATACTGATATTCATGTTGTGATATCATCAGAAGGCATGCTCAACTAAGTTTTAATTTGCAAATTAAGTTAACAACCATTCAATCAATATTACTGAAGTACTCATATTACTGATCGTCTCCATACAACATTGTGGTTACATCTGTTCATAAGTGAAGTGTAATGTAATTGCACTTACTGTGGTTTTATCAATGTGATCCTGCAATGAGTCAATAAGCAGGTCACCCACAGGTTGCCAATCAGTGTGGACCCCCTCAGCTGTTATCACATGAGCCTCAAGATCATCCAGAGCTTTCTGCAGTTCTTGAAGTTTCTCCAACGCCTTTTCCACCTGTTTCTGCCAGTTGCTCGCACGGGTTTTCAATTGCTCCCAATTTTCCTTCACTTCTGTTGACTGTTTGCGGACAGCTTTGGCAATTCTCTGGGCTCTCTCTTCCGGGGTAGGTTCTGGAAATATGAAATGCAAATAATTTATCAACTATTCATGATTTTGATCGATAGATTTTCTTTCGAAACCCCTTTCCTTTAAAAGGTCTCTCTGGACTTTCTCCTGAAATTGGGATATATATTATAAGACTGAAGCACATCAATGATAAATTCTGTAATCAGCTAGCAGGTCGTCGAGTCATTAACAGATAATCACAGAGAACCAATACAAAGCCAAATAAAATTCCGCAGATATTTGAAATTTGTCACTACCAAGGAAGCTTTAAAAAAGGAAAAGGATTACTGACTAAATGGGTACAATTCTCAACAAAAGATTTGAAAAATCCTTTCAGTGTATCTTTCGTAGCTATGAGACAAACATCCAACACAAACCAACTTTCATCTTTCAGGACTGGCAAGTTAGAATGATAAACCCAAAGTCTACCCTGCACAGTTCTCTCTAGAACTCACTTCATGAGGTTGTTAAGAGATGTAGAGATACCAAAGTGCGCAGCTGGATGAACACAGCAGGCCAAGCAGCATCTTAGGAGCACCAAAACTGACATGTTGGGCCGAGACCTTTCATCAGAAAAGGGGGAGGGGGAGAGAGTTCTGAAATAAATAGCGAGAGAGGGGGAGGCGGATCAAAGATGGATAGAGAAGTTAGGTGGAGAGGAGACAGACAACTTAAAGAGGTGGGGATGGAGCCAGTCGAGGTGAGTGTAGGTGGGGAGGTAGGGAGGGGATAGGTCAGTCCGGGGAGGACGAACAGGTCTCGGGGGCGGGAAGAGGTTAGGAGGTAGGAAATGGGGGTGGGGTTTGAGGTTGCAGGACGGGATAGGTGGGCTGGTTTTGGATGCAGCCGAGGGGAGTGTGCAGCGGATCAGGGAGTCACCTGAAGGTGGTGGGAAAAACGTCTTTGGTGGTGGGGTCGGATTGCAGATGGCAGAAGGGTCGGAGGACGAGGCATTGAATCCGGAGGTTGGTGGGGTGGTACGCGAGGGCGAGGAGGGCACTGTTTTGGTAGTTATTATGGGGAGCGAGTGTGAGGGATGAGGTGTGGGAAATGCGGGTGACACGGTCGAGGGCGTTTTTGACCACTGAGGAGGGGGAAGTTCCGGTCCTTGAACAACCCTCAACAGTTTCTCTTTCAATTCCTCCCACTTCCAACAGACAAACGGGGTGGCCAGGGTAGCCACATGGGCCCAAGCGATGCCTGCCTCTTTGGAGGTTACATGGAACGCTCCCTCTTCCGTACCTACACTGGCCCTCAACCTCACCTCTTCCTCCGTTACATCGATGGCCGTATCGGCACCGCTCGTGTTGCCACAAGGGGCTCGAACAGTTCATCCACTTCACCAACACCTTCCTCCCGAACTTGAAGTTAACCTGGACAATCTCTGATACCTCTCTCTTCTACCTGGACCACTCTATTTCCAACCACTGAGAAACAAATATCCATTTCAACTCCACCAATTCCCACAGCTACCAAGAATACACCTCCTCCCACCATATTCCTGCAACAATTCATCCCCTATTCCCCATTCCTTTGCCTCTGCATCTGCGCTCCCAGGATGAGGTATTCTATTCCCGTATATCTCAGATGTCCTCATTTTTCAAGGACCACAACTTGCCCCGCTCTGTGGTTGATAACGCCCTCGACCGTGTCTCCAGCATTTCCTGCAACAAATCCCTCTCACCCCACCCCGCAACAACAACCAAAACAAAGTCTCCCTCGTCCTGACGTACCACCCCACCAACCTCCGGATACAACGCATCATCCTTCGAAACTTTCAGATTCTCTGGGAGGCTACGGAGGAGGTGGCGGAGCCTTTGGCCTTGATCTTTGAATCCTCATTGTCTACAGGTTTAGTACCAGAAGGCTGGAGGGTTGCACATGTTGAGTCCTTGTTCAAAGAGGGCAGTAGAGATGACCCAGGTAATTATAAACCCAGTGAGCCTTCCGTCTGTTGCAGGAAAAGTTTTGGAAAGGATTATAAGAGAGAGGATTTATAATCATCGAGCAAGCACCAATTTGATGGGAGATAGTCAACATGGATTTGTCAAGGGCAGGTCGTGTCTCACAAGCGTCATTGAGTAATTTTGGAAGGTGACCAAGCACGTGGATGAGGGTCGGGCAGTTGACGTGGTGTACGTGGACTTCAGTAAAGCCTTCGATAAGGTTCCACATGGTAGGCTATTGGAGAAAACATGGAGACATGGGATTGAGGGAGATTTCGCAGGTTGGATTAGAAACTGGCTTTGGCTAAGGCGGCAACCAGTGGTGCTTGATAGAAAATATTCAGCCTGGAGTCTGGTTCCTAGTGATGTGTCTCAAGGATCTATTTTGGGATCACTGCTGTTTGTCATTTTCATAAGTGACTTGGACGGAGGCATTGGTAGATGGGTTAGTAAGTTTGCAGCTGACACTAAAGTCAGTGGAGTGGTGGACAATGTGGAAGAATGTTGCAGGTTACCGGTAGACTTTGGATGAACTGCTGAATTGGGCAGAAAGGTGGCAGATGGAGTTCAATGCGGATAAATGTGAGGTGATTCACTTTGGGATGAATAATAAGAAGGCAGAATATTGGGTCAATGGAAAGATTCTTGGTCGTGTTGCTGTGCAGAGGGTGTCCATCTATGTCGATCCCTGAAAATTGCCATCCAGGTTGATAGTGCTGTGAACAAGGCTTAGGTCTTTTAGGTTTTATTGGCAGAGGGATTGAGATCCAGAGCTGTGATGTCATGCTGCAACTGTCCAAAAAGCTGGTGCGGTCTCATTTGGAATATTGCGTACAGTTCTGGTCGCCCCATTACAGGAAGGATGCGGAAGCATTGGAAAAGGTGCAGAGGAGATGTTGCCTGGTCTGGAGCAAAGGTCTTCTGAAGAAAGGCTGAGGGACTTGGGTCTGTACTCATTAGAGAGAAGGTGGTTCAGAGGGGATTTAATAGAGACATACAAGATGACAAGTGGATGAGATCGGGTGGACAGTGAGGGTCTTTTTCCGAGGATGATGACATCAGCTTGTATGAGGGGGCACAGCTAAACAGTGAGGGGTAATAGATTTGAGATAGATGTCAGAGGCAGGTTCTTTACTCAGAGAGTGGTAAGGATGTGGAACCCCCTGCCTGCCAATGCAGTTAGCTCAGCCACATTAGGGGCATTTCAACAGTCCTTGGATAAGCATATGGATGATAATGGGATCGTGTCGGGGGGATGGGCTTAGATTAGTTCACTGGTCCATCCAGATCATCGCAATGGGCAAAAAAGCACACCGTTGTCTCTACTTCCCAGGAGGCGAAGGCAATTCCATGTGTCCACAAGGGCAACTTTCACTGATGTACCACAGAAAGCATCCTATCTGGATGCATATCACAGCACGGTTCCTCTGGCAAAACAATCCCTAATTATTATGCTCCTGCCTTTCTTCTTCCAGGCAGAATTGGTTCTGCTTTGTCATAACTATATTGGGAGAAAATCCACGCTCAGTCTAAGTTAATTCTTCCAACAATTCAGATCCCATGGAAGACTGAGAAAATAGTGGGTGTGTGTGGGAGAGAGAGAAAGAGAGAGAGAGACAAAGCCAGAGGGGTTGCTGGGGGGTGGGGGGGGGGGGTGGGTGGGTGGAGACAGAGAGAGAGAGAGAGAGAGACAGAGAGAGCGCGAGAGAGACAGAGAGAGCGCGAGAGAGACAGAGAGAGCGCGAGAGAGGCAGAGAGAGCGCGAGAGAGGCAGAGAGAGCGCGAGAGAGACAGAGAGAGCGCGAGAGAGACAGAGAGCGCGAGACAGAGAGAGACTGTGAGAGAGAGAGAGAGAGAGAGAGAGAGAGAGAGAGAGAGAGAGAGAGAGAGAGAGAGAGACAGACAGACAAACAGAATAGGCTACAGAATGTGAGAGTGTGAGCGCGCCTGCATCAGGCAGTGAGAGAGATGTTGCTGAGGTGGAGATAGTTGAGAGTGTCGATCACCAACAATCTCTCCTGGTCCACCTAGATCGTCGCAATGGGCAAAAGCGCACACCAATGTCTCTATTTCCCCAGCAGGCTAAGGTAATTCGGTGTGTCCACAAGGTCAACTTTCATTTATGTACCAGAGAAAGCATCCTATCTGGATGCATGTCACGGCATGGTTTGGCAACAGCTCTTCCTAAGACCACAAGAAACTACAGAGTCATGAACACAGCATAGTCCATCATGCAAACCAGCCTTCCATTCGTTGATTCCACCTTTACTTCCTGCTGCCTCGGGAAAGAAACTGACATAATCAAAGGCCCTTCTCACCCGCCAATTACACTCTCTTCTCCCTTTTTCTGAAGGGAAGGTGTCAACAAGTTTGTATACATGTGTGAAAAGATTCAAGAACAGCTTCTTCACCGCTGTTATTCGACATCTGAATAGGACACTGAAAAGTTTAAATCTAATTTTGATCTCGCTCTCTGTGCATCTTCTCTGCAGCTGTCGCTATGTTCCATTTCACTAATGCGCCTTGTATGGTATGATCTGTCTATACTGCATGCAGAAGAAAACTTGTCACTGTACTTGGGCACATGTGACAATGACGACTCAAATCAAATTGACTGTGTGCAAGAGAGAGGTGAGTGTATGATTGTGTTCAAGAGTGCAAAGACAGTGCATGAAAGCGTGAGTGTGCGCATGACAGAATGTGTGTGCCAGTGACTGTGCTCAAGAGTGTGTGAAAGAGAGTTAGCACAAGAAGGGAAGTGTTACAGCATGCATGAGGGAGTGAGAGTGTCTCTAAGAGTGAGTGAGCTTGACAGCAAGCGAATTTGCAAGTGTAAGTGTGTGAGGGAGAGATTTGTGGTAGTGTGTGTGTACTTAGATAACAGCATTGGCAAAAGATCCTGCGACAGTGCATGCAAGTGTGCCACAGAATGTGTGCAAGACCGTGTACGACCGTGTGGCGGTATGGACTATGAATGAGTGAGAATGTGACAGAGTGTGTTTGTGAGAGACTGTGTTCCTGACTTTTTTTTTGTGTGTGTAGTGTGTTTGTGCGTGAGGGACAGGATATGCATGTGCAACATCGTGTGACTGTGAACTTCTGTTTGTGCCTGTGAGTGAAGTGATGGGGGAGAACAGGGAGAGGAGAGATAAAGACTGAGAGAGAGAGGGAGCATGAGAGAGAGATGACATGAGGAATTAGAAATGATGAGTGGTCAATACCTGGAGGAAAAAAAGAACAGCGTCTGTGCGTTAAGAGAAGCCGCTGGATCTGATATGGAGGCTATTGTTTTATTGATTGTACTGAATGAAAAGCAAGTGTCACCTCTCAGTGTCAGGGGACAGGAGATGTGCATCAGAGAAGGAGATATAGTCAGCCTTGTTAGAGACAGCAGACAAGTTGCAAATGCATAGAAACTGACATGAAAGCTTTCTTGTCAATATGTAAAGAGGTGAGACAAATATGACGAGTTAATATTGTACCTTTGCGCTCAGTAAAATTATAGAATCATGAATCAGAGAATCCATACTGTGTGGAAACAGGTCCGTCAGCCCAACATGTCCACACTGCCCCTCACAGCATCCCACCCAGACCCATCCACCTATAACTCACCTAACCGACACATCACTGAACACCTTGGGAAATTTAGCATGGCCAATCCACCGACCTTGCACATCTTTTGACTGTGGGAGGAAACTCGAGCACCCGGAGAAAACCCATGCAGGCACATGGAGAATGTGCAAACTCCACACAGAAAGTCACCAAAGGGTGGAATTGACACAGCAGTGTTAACCAGAGCCACTGTGCTCTATATTATGCTCATTAAGCTGCAAGCATTTTTTTTTTAAACGCAAGGAAACGTACCATCGTCACATAATCCAAGAGGTTTCAATCTTCTGTCAGCTTTGAGAACTTTATCCATATCCACAAGGACAAGGTGATGTTAATGGTGTGAGACCGGTTAGTATGCAGCAGCTCGTCATGCAAAAAAATTAACGGCACTTTCATTGCTTTTTTCCGAGGGGCGCAACAGAAAGACAAGAACATGAAAAAATCCTGAAATCTTTGTCCAATTTCAATCTCCAAGGGACCATCCATTCCTCAAAAGTCATAACCAAACTGAACATGGGCCTCCTGCAGTGCCACAAATGATGCCAAACGAAGGTTGCAGGAACAGCAACTCATATTCCGCTTGGGAACCCTGCAGCTCAATGGTATCAATGTGGATTTCACAAGCTTTAAAATCTCCTCTCCCCCCACTGCATCCCAAAACCAGCCCAGTTCGTTCCCGCCTCCCTAAACTGTTCTTCCTCTAACCTATCCCCTCCTCCCACCTCAAGACCCACCTCCATTTCCGACGTACTAAACTCATCCTGCCCTCTTGACCTGTCCGTTCCCCCCCGGGCTGACTTATCTGCTCCCTACCTCCCCAACTATACTCTCGTCTACAGTTTCCATCCCGGCCTTTTTAAGTCGCGTGTCTCCTCCCCACCGATCTTCTCCTCTGACCGTCTTCGATCCGCCTCCCCCTCGCTCCCTATTTATTTCAGAACCCTCTCCCTATTCCCCTTTTCTGATGAAGGGTCTCCACTCGAAACGTCAGCTTTTGTGCTCCTAAGATGCTGCTTGGCCTGCTGTGTTCATCCAGCTCCACACTTGATTCTCCGAGGGAGTGGTGGAGGCTGGGAAAATTACAACATTTGTGAGGTATCTGGAAGGGGATATAAATGAGGGGGGTTAAGATGGCTATGTAGCAAACGCAGGAAAATGGGACTGGATTAGTTAGGATATCTGGTTGACATGGACAAGTTGGACCAAAGGGTCCATTTCCATATTCTACAGCTCGATGACTCTGACTTTATTTGGTAAGTTGGATTCAGAATGGGCTGAGTTGGCAGGAAGCAGAAGGTTATGGTTGATCCATGTTTCGTGACTGAAAGTCTGTGTCCAGTGAGGCTCTCGAGGGATTATTGTTCGAGCGCTCACTGCTGTGCTATATCAGAATGATTTAGACTTAAATGTTTCGAGGGGTGATCACTAAGTTTGTGAAACATATGAAAATCGCTGAGATGGTAACTTGTGATGAGGAGAGCCCAGGATTGCAGGGTGATGAAAACAGGCAGGTCAGATTGATTTGTGTGGCAAATGGAAATTAATCTGAACACACACGAGGGGGTGCACTTGCGAACTACACACAAGGCGAGGGAATTCACCAAAATCCATCAACAGCATTTTCCAACTCACGACCACTTCCATTTAGAGGGACAAGGGCAAAAGTAAGATAGGATTCCTGTGTGACAACCCTGCATTTCGCTCTGTCATGACATTGAGAGTACCCACAGCACATCGGCAACAGCTGTTCAAGTACTAAGCTCCCACCACCTTCTCTCTACTCGCATAATTGAATTCTGTTAACTAAATCATAGAACTCTGTTTTTGGAACACTAATTGGGCCATCGTTATTAAATCGAAAATTATTGAAAATGCTTCAGAACTTGGAATTTGCCTGTGAAGGCAGGCTTTTGTTTTTAAAACTCTTCCATTCAAATTAAAATGCAACACACACTCACAACGCATTGCTGCAGCAGCCAGGACATGATATTTCAAATCCTAGAGTAAAAGAACGCTCCACAACCAATTGGAATCAGCTCAATGCTGCAGCCCAATGACTTGAATTTTTTGAAACAGCATAGCCTGGGTTAGAGATCGTTTCAAGTCTTGACAGACCACCAAAACTGCCTAAAACATCAAGTTAATGTACCTTGGCTCGTTCTAGAAATGTAACGCATCATCTTTGAATTCATTTCCGAAATGTTGACAGCACTGGGCCTAGTTGCCCTCGAGAAAGTCAGGATGAGCTAGCTTCTTGAAACACTGCAGTCAATTTTGTGTAACTAGATTCACAATCCTGTTAGGAAGTCAGTTTCATGATTTTAACCATGAAGGAACTGAGATATATTTCAGTTTCAGGATCATCAGTACCTTGAATAGGAACATCCTGCTGATGGGTCCCCATTTACCTCTCGTTCTTGTCCTTCTCGTTACCAAATATCATCGTTTAAGATGACATGGCCAATAGAAATAGGTCCTTTGACCTGATCCTCCATCCAATAGGATAATGGTTCATGTCACACTCTGCATACCCACTTTGCTGTCCTTTCACCGTTACCCTTGAACCCCCAAAACTTGCCAAGAATGCATTTATCTCAGTCCTATGCGTGCTTTCGGACTTTTCCATCATAGATATCTATTGGTCAGGAGTTCCAAAGACACTCAGCGCTCTGAAAGAAGAAATTCCTTCTTATCTCATTTGTAAACTGGTGCATCTTTATTTTGAGATAATGGGAACTGCAGATGCTGGAGAATCCAAGATAACAAAATGTGAGGCTGGATGAACACAGCAGGCCAAGCAGCATCTCAGGAGCACAAAAGCTGACGTTTCGGGCCTGGACCCTTCATCAGAGAGGGGGATGGGGTGAGGGTTCTGGAATAAATAGGGAGAGAGGGGGAGGCGGACCCAAGATGGAGAGAAAAGAAGATAGGTGGAGAGAGCATAGGTGGGGAGGTAGGGAAGGGATAGGTCAGTCCAGGGAAGACAGACAGGTCAAGGAGGTGGGATGAGGTTAGTAGGTAGATGGGGGTGCGGCTTGGGGTGGGAGGAAGGGATGGGTGAGAGGAAGAACAGGTTAGGGAGGCAGAGACAGGTTGCATTGGTTTTGGGATGCAGTGGGTGGAAGGGAAGAGCTGGGCTAGTTGTGTGGTGCAGTGGGGGGAGGGGACGAACTGGGCTGGTTTAGGGATGCGGTTGGGGAAGGGGAGATTTTGAAACTGGTGAAGTCCACATTGATACCATTAGGCTGCAGGGTTCCCAGGCGGAATATGAGTTGCTGTTCCTGCAACCTTCGGGTGGCTGGCATCATTGTGGCACTGCAGGAGGCCCATGATGGACATGTCATCTAAAGAATGGGAGGGGGAGTGGAAATGGTTTGCGACTGGGAGGTGCAGTTGTTTGTTGCGGACTGAGCGGAGGTGTTCTGCAAAGCGGTCTCCAAGCCGCCGCTTGGTTTCCCCCATGTAGAGGAAGCCACACCGGGTACAGTGGATGCAGTATACCACATTAAGCAGAGGTTCACCTGCACATCTGCCAATGTGGAATGTCATCTTGGGGCCTGGGATAGGGGTGAGGGAGGAAGTGTGGGGGCAAGTGTAGCATTTCCTGCGGTTGCAGGGGAAGGTGCCGTGTGTGGTGGGGTTGGAGGGCAGCGTGGAGCGAACAAGGGAGTCACGGAGAGAGTGGTCTCTCCGGAAAGCAGACAGGGGTGGGGATGGAAAAATGTCTTGGGTGGTGGGGTCAGATTGTAGATGGCGCAAGTGTCGGAGGATGATGCGTTGTATCCGGAGGTTGGTGGGGTGGTGTGTGAAAACGAGGGGGATCCTCTTGGGGCGGTTGTGGCGGGGGCGGGGTGTGAGGGATGTGTTGCGGGAAATGCGGGAGACGCGGTCAAGGGCGTTCTCGACCACTGTGGGGGTAAGTTGCGGTCCTTGAAGAACTTGGACATCTGGGATGTGCAGGAGTGGAATGCCTCATCGCGGGAGCAGAAGCGGCGGAGGCATTGGGAATAGGGGATGGAATTTTTGCAGGAGGGTGGGTGGGAGGAGGTGTATTCCAGGTAGCTGTGGGAGTCGGTGGACTTGAAATGGACATCAGTTACAAGCTGGTTGCCTGAGATGGAGACTGAGAGGTCCAGGAAGGTGAGGGATGTGCTGGAGATGGCCCACGTGAACTGAAGGTTGGGGTGGAAGGTGTTGGTGAAGTGGATGAACCGTTCGAGCTCCTCTGGGGAGTAAGAGGCGGCGCCGATACAGTCATCAATGTAACGGGGGATGAGGTGGGGTTCGGGGCCTGTGTAGGTGTGGAAGAGGGACTTTTCCACCTTCGGTCCGCCTCCCCGTCTCTCCCTATTTATTCCAGAACCCTCACCCCATCCCCCTCTCTGATGAAGGGTCCAGGCCCGAAACGCCAGCTTTTGTGCTACTCAGATGCTGCTGGGCCTGCTGTGTTCATCCAGCCTCACATTTCATTTTCTAACATCCTGGTAAATCTCTGTTTCTCTGTCATGCCTTGTCTTTCTAAATATTTTTGAGTCAACTCCAAATTTCGCCACAGTACATTCACCCCTTTCCTCAAAGTCATGAGTAAACAAGCTCAAGACCTGTGGTTCCTTCAGCGCTACCTCATTTCTTACCGACAAGCCAACCCTGTTATCTCTGTCCATTTTTATCAGTGCTAATGGGAACAGCAGATGCTGGAGAATCCACTTTAACAAAGTGTGGAGCTGTATGAACACAGCAGGCCAAGCAGCATCTCAGGAGCACAAATGCTGACGTTTACTGAAGTATAAGGGTCTCGGCCCGAAACGTCAGCTTTTGCGCTCCTGAGATGCTGCTTGGCCTGCTGTGTTCATCCAGCTCCACATTTGGTTATCTCTGACCATTTGCCTGTTCTTTCTATAGGACATGAATCATTGGATATTTAGTTCCCAACAACAATGTCTCTGTGATACCCAGAGCGATCAATCTGCACCACAAACTCATTCACTTTGTTTCATACACTCCCTGCAATTAAATACAAGATCCTCAGTCCGCCATTTTCGGCCACCGTTCTTATCTGCTGCACCTGAAGTCAGAGTCCTGACCATTTCCATACTTTTGGTCCTATGACTTGCTCTGGAAACTTTGCTGAGCACTTACCAGCTTCTAACTTTTTCCATAATTTTCCATGCAACTGAACTCACCCGCTCCACACTTTTTATTTTAACGCTCTCCCCCCGAGACCTAGCTCTGTCTTTTGCCAGGATACTTGTCCCCATATGATTCTTGTCGAGCCTATGCCACCAGAACAACTCCCTCCTTCCCCATACCCATGCCAATGTCCCATGAATTCAAACACATTTCTGCCATGCCACCATTTGAACAATGCATTTACATCTTGAATTTTCTTCACACTGTGCCAAATTGCTCAGATAAGAATGCAGAGATTACTACATTTCTGGTTCTGCTTTCTCACCTCAGCACTCATAATCCCTCAGCAGAACCTCTTTCCTCTTTCTTCCATATCAATGGTACCTGTGTGGACCACGATAGCTGGATTTCTACTCCTCCCACTTCAAGTTCCTTTGTAGCCGAGATGGAATATCCTGAACCTGGGCACCAGGCAGGCAACACTACTTTCGAGACTCTCGATCCTCATCACAACGAACAGTGTTCATTCCCCAAACTATACTACCTCTGATTATAACTACATTACACTTTTTATCCCCTCCTGAATGTCCCCCCTGTACCACAGTGCTACAGTCAGTTTACTCATCTTCCCTATACCCTGCACTCTCATCCACACAGGAAGAAAGAATCTCAAAGCTGTTAGATAAGATCAAAGGCCAAGGTTCCATCTGCACTACATCCTGGATCCTTCCACCTGCCCTGTTCTTTGTCACACTCTCACGTCCCTGGCCACTGACCGAGTTTCAGCTAGTTAATCTAAGGTGTTTGACTGCCTCCTGAAGCACAGCATTCCCTGGTAACTCTCCCCCGCATGATTTGTTGATTGGTCAAAACTGAGGTTCTAGTTCATCAACCCTGAGCTGGAGTATGGGGTATGACCACTCCCCCGTCACGGAGGTATAAATCATCGTCTGGCCTGGCATCTCCATTTCAATTACTTCGATCTTAATTTGATTTAAAAACATTCTGGTCTTTTAGTTTGTAGCCTGTAAATATTTCTCCGACTTAGTTTCAATCTCAAAGTTCCCGATAATAGATTCTTAAACCACTAGCTATCACCAAACAATGAGCCTGCTTCACCCTCTGGGTCCCTGATTCTGGCTTCAATTTACCCTGTTTCAAAATAAAATGCTTATGAACTAACAGGCAAAAAAAAACAAGCAAATGGCACCTCTTACACTCTGCACAGACATTGCCACCAAAATATACATTCACTCTAGATGCGATCTCTCCTTCCAGAACATGCAAAGCATACTGATCCCTAGCAATACACGACCTTCAAAACCTCAGCTCTCAGCTTATTACTTTTGAGTACATTCTCAAATGCTTTCTCCAAGTCCAAACACAACACATTTACTGGCTTTCCTCTATTAATTCTCCTTCCAAAACTTCCTCCAAAAACCAAAACAATTAGCCAGACATAATTTCTCTTTCATCAGGCTGTGGTGATTCTGTTTGATCAGATTATGACTTTCCAAATGTCCTGCTACTATTTTCTTCATCGCTGATTGCCACATATTTCCAACAATAGATGTAAGGATGGTTCGGTTGTAGTTATCTTCTTTTTGCCTCTCTCCTTTTTAAATAGGGATGTCACATCAGCATTTTTCCAGCCCTCAGATGCTTCTCTCGAATCTAAAACTTTTTGGGAAATTACAATCAATGCATACACCGACTCTGAAGCTCATTGTTTAGAATCTTAGAAAGTCAACCATCACGGCAAAGAGTCGAATCTGCTTTTACTCCATCAGATTGTCTACTGCTATTTCTCTCATGGTACTGATGGTGTGGTAGTGATGTGTTTAATTCCTCCCTGTATTCTGTAGTAATAAGGGGATCCTTGAAGTATCTTCCACTGTAAAGACTACCCTTTTCTCATTGTCGTTGTTCCTGGATTTAAAAATTAACCTGGCCATCTCAGCCGAGCATATAATTAATGGCATTACCTCTAAAACCTTTTCTGCTGAAGTGTTCAATAGATTGCTACAACCTGAAAGAACTAATTCTTCCCCTAAATTAATAGGCAACCAATTTGAAAATGTGGCCTCTGGTCGTAAAATCTTTCACAAATGGGAGTAATCTCTACAGATATACACCATCAAGCCTCTTAAGCATCTTAAATGTTGAAAAAATAAGATTTGTTTCAATCTTATAAACTCCAATGAATGTCGTCCCAGCCCGCCCAACATTCTTAAGCATAGCAATCCCCTCCGCCATTTCCGAAATCAACCCAGTCAACATGAGGTGTTCGGCCTATGCAGCATTCACTCTGTGGCCGTACACGACTTCTAAGTTACCATCCCGCTGCTACGACTCTACTTCTATTTACGATGCAGTCCTCTGTCCATCCGAACATACTGCCCTTGAACACATGGGCTCTTTTCTTTTGAGACACCTTACGAGCTGTACCTTATCAAATGCTTTGTTGAAATCTCAATGTACATCATCAACTGGTGGTCCTTTGTCAGTAATGTTTGTTTCCTTCTCAAAGCACTGTAGCAAGTTTGTCAAGTATTATTTCCCCTTTATAAAAGGATGTTAACTCTGTAGGATGTTATAGCACACTCAGTACCCTGTTATTTCATCTTTCATTGCCGGCATGAACATCTACCCAGGTTCACCTAAATTGGCAATACTGCCTTACTATTTTGTCGAAGTATCTTTGTAATAATAGTGTTATGTTCACAATCTTTCAATCCTCTGAGAATTTTCGACAATCTAAGGATTCTTGGAAGATTATCATCAGTGCCTCCATTGTAGCTGTCGCTGCATTGTTCAACATGAGAGGATACAACTCATCATACCCCTTAGATATTTTCTCTACTGATTGGAGTCATGTTTGGAATTCTGTGCAGTGACATTCACTTTTAACAGTTTGCTAAATACTACCACGAACAGAAATTGCGATCCAGCTGCAACTAAACTAAAGCTTTCAGCACGGAAGAAAGTCTTTCAATTCATTATGAACCTAATAACTCCTGAAAAGGGCAATACAATTTGCCTCAGTCCATAAATGTTCCTTCTCCAACATCCTGAGATGCATTATCTGTATTTCTTCAAATTTACCACAGAATCTGTTTCAATCACCCTTTCAGCAACACGCATGACAACAATTCGGCATTTTTACTCCCCCTGTAGCCTCCGTTGCACACGTGCATTGTTAGATGATTATTTATTTGTGTGCCTGCTTTTTTGCTCGAATGGAGAAAGGTAAATTTCTGTTCTTTTGTCATCAGAACTATTGCCTCCTCACTCTCATCTTCCTTGTTTTATCCTGTGCTGGAATATTTAATTTGTTGACATATCTGAAATATGTTGTTGAATGGATTGGGTTTTGTAACATTGCATTCCCCATAGACCACCTACCCATCCTGTTGCTTGTTCTAACAGTTATTATCTCGCAGAGTGGAAAATGCAGTTTGAAAGCAATGGAACGTTATCGATGAAGAACTTGATGCATAAATTGCTGCAATCTTCCAAACTACAAACTCACCTTCAATTCTTTCTCGGTCAGAGCATTATGCCGGCGCAAATGAATCGTGTTCTCAATGGGACTTCCAAAACCATGGAATTGAATTTGCACATTGATTTCTTCTTCCCTCTTCAGAAATGCAAACTAGCATCGTGATGAAGCTTCCAAGGCGATGATTGTGTCCTTCGATGAACGGAAAAGTGACTCTTAGATTCATGGAAATATTTCACTACTTCTATAAGCATGAAAGGCAAACATTCTCCCTGCATATGACCCAGTCTCATTTTATCGTATCTTTCTGATTTTACATGCCACGGGACAATCATTGCAGTGTAACAGAAATGTTGATCATGGAAATTTATCACTGTTTTAATAAATAATGGCAAATTTTCAACATCTTGCAATTGTATGAAGGCTCAGTCTCATCACACCTCGCCTGCTGCACAAAGACATTCTTACACTGCTTTGAATGTTAGGACTGAAACAAAACACAATCGTGATACAAATGCATCAACGCACTACTTTCAATAGGATCTGATATCCTTGCCAGGCACTGGAGGGGTTGTGGAGACTGGTGCGTGGATGAAGTCGTTCCTCTGTTCAAGTAGGAAAACAGGGACTTTCCAGGAAACTACAGACTGGTGAGTGTCTCATGTCTCAAAAGTATGGGCTAATAAGGGACAGCCAGCATGGTATTATGCGAGGCAGGTTATGTCTTACCAAGTCAGTTGAAGTTTTCAAGGAGGTGACAAGGGTGATCAATTCGGGTAGAACAGTTGATAACATATATACATGGATTTTACGAAGGTTTTCAATAAGGTCCCTCATGGTATGCTCATCCAGAAGATTAAGATCCATGAGATCCATGGTGACTTGGCCTGCCCATATAAGGCAGACGGTAGCGGTGGAAGGCTAACAAAGATAACACAGTATAGGGCTGGAGGAACACAGCAGGCCACGCAGCATCAACAATGTCAGCTTTCCTGTTCCTCTGATGCTGCCTGACCTGCTGCGTTCTTCCAGCATGTACAGTTCTTGCCGTCTCAGTGGTGGAAAGCTGTTTTTCTGGCTGCAGCTCAGTGACGAGTGGTGTTCCGCATCGATGTGATTTCTGCTGTTTGTGATATGTGTAAATGACTTGGTTGCAAATGTAGACGGGGGATTAGTAAGTTTGCAGATGATATAAGGACCAGTGGACTTGTGGACAGCATGGAAGGTTGTCAAAGGACACAGCAAGATACAGACCAATTGCAAACACGAGCAGAGAAATGGCCGATGGAATTTAATCTGGGCAGGCATGAGGTGTTGCATTTTAGGAGACCAAGTGTTAAGGAAAGGGATACACAGTTAATGGCAGGACACCAAACAGCAGTGATGTCCAGAGGGATCTTGGGGTCCTAGACCATAACTCCCTGACAGTAGCCACACAAGTAGATAGGGTGGTCAAAAAGGCATATCGCATGCTTGCCTTTATTCATAGGGGAACTCAGTGCAAGAGTCAGGATGTCACATTGCAGCTTTACAAGACTTTGGTGAGACCACACAGAGTATTGCATTCAATTCTGGCCGCCACATTACACTAAGGACGTGCAGGCTTTGGACAGGGTGCAGAAGAGATTTACCAGCATGCTGACTGGAATAGAGGGTATGAACGAGAGGGACAAGCTGGAAAAACTCTTCGTTTTCTCTGGAGCAGTAGAAGCTGAGGGCAGGCTTGATAGAAGTCTATAAAATTAGGAGATACATAAATACAGCTAACGGTCAGAAAATTTCTCCCCCGGAGTTGAAGTGTCCACTATTAGGGGGCATGCATTTAAGCTGAGAGGGAGGAAGTTCAAAAGAGATGTGCGGGGCAAATATTTCACACTGAGCATGTTAAAAGTGTGGAATACATTGCCCGGGGTGGTAGTGGATGCAGATACGATGAAAGCATTTAAAAGGGACTTATAGTTAAGTGCGCGAATAGGTAAGGAATGGAGGACTATGGATCAAGGACAGGCAGAAGGGATTATTTCATTTGTTGTCATGTTTGGCCCAACGGGCACATTCCTGTTGCTGTAGTGTTCCAAGTTTTATGCTCACTTGTATCATGATTGCAAAAAGTAGGATTGGGAAGAATTTTTGAGAAGCGTTTGTGAACATTATTTCATGGAAGGACAAACGGGATAAGGATCAGGTGACACAGCACAGACAGATTTTGGAGCCCATGATGAATCATAGGGACCTCACAAGCACCAATGATCAGAGGGATCTCAGGATCTTGATGTGCATGCCTGTTGATCCCCCAATGTAATGGACCAGGTTGCTGAAGTGGTTTGGAAGGCACATTGGATACTTGTCTTTATTAGACTTAATATTAAGTGATAGAGTTTCAGAATAGGCAGGGTATGTACAAAATGTTGGTTAGGCCCAACAGTGAAGTCAACGGTGAGAAAATACAGTGAGACTTGGACAACTATCAGGCTTGGCCTGATAAAGGTTAAGTTACATTTGCGCCATACAAGTGCTAAGCAGCAATCAGCTCCAACAAGAGAGAATATGACCATATCAAAAAAATTCCATGACCTTACCCTCACATTTATTTTTTTTTTAAACATGCAAGTGCTATCCAAGCCATGCAAGGCTATGGGCCAGGTGTTGGAAATGAGGTTAGAACAATTCAGTGCTTGTCCTTGACTGTCACAGAATCCGTGAGCTTAAGAATGTATTTCTCCTGTATTGTAGACGACTCACGTGCTTGGCTATCCAGTAAACCAAGGTTAACACTGATCTAAAACTAAACTGGGTCAGTTATACAACCAGCAGTAGCCAGGTCCATGGTACAAACCACCCTGCTGTGGGACAGGGTCAGGCAAATCCAAGTTAGCGGACGTGGTTGGAGACTCATTCGTTGGGGGCATAGATTCTGCAGCCACATTTGAGACACCAGGGCTGCGTGTTGCTTCACTGCTGCCAAGGTCAAGGACATCTCTGATTGGTTGCCAGAAACTCTTAAGGGGGAGGGTGAGCAGCCAGAGGCCACTGTGCACGTTGATACCAATGACATAGGCAGAAAGAGGGATGACATCCTGTGGACTGTGTACAAGGAGTTAGCAAAGAGGCTGAAAGGGAGGACCTCGAGGGTAATAATTTATGGGTTGCCCTGAGTGCCACATGTTATAGAGTTAATTCATAGAAAGGTAGGTGAGATGAATGCATGGTGAAGGAGCTGGCACAGGGGGCAGGATTACCGGTTCATGGATAATTGGGACCATTTCTGAGCAAGGGGTGACCTGTGGAAGAGGGATGGGAGGGAAGACGCTGTGAGTGGGTCAGGATTGAGGGGACAATTCATTGTGAGTTGGTTACGACGGAGGGGACAAGTGCCTGTGAGTAGGTCAGGAAGGAGGGGCAAGTCGCTGTGAGCTGGTCAGGACTGAGGGGGCAAGTCGCTATGGGCGGGTCAAGACTGAGGAGGGAAGTCACTGTGAGCGGGAAAGGACTGCAGGGGGCAAGTCGGTGTGAGCGCCACAGGGGGCCAGTCCCCGTGAGCGGGTCAGGGCTGCGGGGGCCGGTCCCCGTCAGCGGGTCAGGGCTGCGGGGGCCGGTCCCCGTCAGCGGGTCAGGGCTGCGGGGGCCGGTCCCCGTCAGCGGGTCAGGGCTGCGGGGGCCGGTCCCCGTCAGCGGGTCAGGGCTGCGGGGGCCGGTCCCCGTCAGCGGGTCAGGGCTGCGGGGGCCGGTCCCCGTCAGCGGGTCAGGGCTGCGGGGGCCGGTCCCCGTCTGCGGGTCAGGGCTGCGGGGGCCGGTCCCCGTCAGCGGGTCAGGGCTGCGGGGGCCGGTCCCCGTCAGCGGGTCAGGGCTGCGGGGGCCGGTCCCCGTCAGCGGGTCAGGGCTGCGGGGGCCGGTCCCCGTCAGCGGGTCAGGGCTGCGGGGGCCGGTCCCCGTCAGCGGGTCAGGGCTGCGGGGGCCGGTCCCCGTCAGCGGGTCAGGGCTGCGGGGGCCGGTCCCCGTCAGCGGGTCAGGGCTGCGGGGGCCGGTCCCCGTCAGCGGGTCAGGGCTGCGGGGGCCGGTCCCCGTCAGCGGGTCAGGGCTGCGGGGGCCGGTCCCCGTCAGCGGGTCAGGGCTGCGGGGGCCGGTCCCCGTCAGCGGGTCAGGGCTGCGGGGGTCGGTCCCCGTCAGCGGGTCAGGGCTGCGGGGGTCGGTCCCCGTCAGCGGGTCAGGGCTGCGGGGGTCGGTCCCCGTCAGCGGGTCAGGGCTGCGGGGGTCGGTCCCCGTCAGCGGGTCAGGGCTGCGGGGGTCGGTCCCCGTCAGCGGGTCAGGGCTGCGGGGGTCGGTCCCCGTCAGCGGGTCAGGGCTGCGGGGGTCGGTCCCCGTCAGCGGGTCAGGGCTGCGGGGGTCGGTCCCCGTCAGCGGGTCAGGGCTGCGGGGGTCGGTCCCCGTCAGCGGGTCAGGGCTGCGGGGGTCGGTCCCCGTCAGCGGGTCAGGGCTGCGGGGGTCGGTCCCCGTCAGCGGGTCAGGGCTGCGGGGGTCGGTCCCCGTCAGCGGGTCAGGGCTGCGGGGGTCGGTCCCCGTCAGCGGGTCAGGGCTGCGGGGGTCGGTCCCCGTCAGCGGGTCAGGGCTGCGGGGGTCGGTCCCCGTCAGCGGGTCAGGGCTGCGGGGGTCGGTCCCCGTCAGCGGGTCAGGGCTGCGGGGGTCGGTCCCCGTCAGCGGGTCAGGGCTGCGGGGGTCGGTCCCCGTCAGCGGGTCAGGGCTGCGGGGGTCGGTCCCCGTCAGCGGGTCAGGGCTGCGGGGGTCGGTCCCCGTCAGCGGGTCAGGGCTGCGGGGGTCGGTCCCCGTCAGCGGGTCAGGGCTGCGGGGGTCGGTCCCCGTCAGCGGGTCAGGGCTGCGGGGGTCAGTCCCCGTCAGCGGGTCAGGGCTGCGGGGGTCAGTCCCCGTCAGCGGGTCAGGGCTGCGGGGGTCAGTCCCCGTCAGCGGGTCAGGGCTGCGGGGTACAGACCCCGTCACCGGGTGAGGGGTGCGGGTGACAGTCCCTGTGAGCACGTGAGGGCTGCGGTGGCAAATACCTGTCAGCGGGACGGGGCTGCGGGGGCGATTCGCTGTGAGCGGGTCAGGGCTGCGGGGGCAAATCGCTGTCAGCGGCAAAGCGCTGTCAGTGGGACAGGGCAGCGGGGGGAACGATACCTCTGAGCGGGTCAGGGCTGCGGGCGACAGTCCCCGTCAGCGGGTCAGGGCTGCGGGGGTCAGTCCCCGTCAGCGGGTCAGGGCTGCGGGGGTCAGTCCCCGTCAGCGGGTCAGGGCTGCGGGGGTCGGTCCCCGTCAGCGGGTCAGGGCTGCGGGGGTCGGTCCCCGTCAGCGGGTCAGGGCTGCGGGGGTCGGTCCCCGTCAGCGGGTCAGGGCTGCGGGGGTCGGTCCCCGTCAGCGGGTCAGGGCTGCGGGGGTCGGTCCCCGTCAGCGGGTCAGGGCTGCGGGGGTCGGTCCCCGTCAGCGGGTCAGGGCTGCGGGGGTCGGTCCCCGTCAGCGGGTCAGGGCTGCGGGGGTCGGTCCCCGTCAGCGGGTCAGGGCTGCGGGGGTCGGTCCCCGTCAGCGGGTCAGGGCTGCGGGGGTCGGTCCCCGTCAGCGGGTCAGGGCTGCGGGGGTCGGTCCCCGTCAGCGGGTCAGGGCTGCGGGGGTCGGTCCCCGTCAGCGGGTCAGGGCTGCGGGGGTCGGTCCCCGTCAGCGGGTCAGGGCTGCGGGGGTCGGTCCCCGTCAGCGGGTCAGGGCTGCGGGGGTCGGTCCCCGTCAGCGGGTCAGGGCTGCGGGGGTCGGTCCCCGTCAGCGGGTCAGGGCTGCGGGGGTCGGTCCCCGTCAGCGGGTCAGGGCTGCGGGGGTCGGTCCCCGTCAGCGGGTCAGGGCTGCGGGGGTCGGTCCCCGTCAGCGGGTCAGGGCTGCGGGGGTCGGTCCCCGTCAGCGGGTCAGGGCTGCGGGGGTCGGTCCCCGTCAGCGGGTCAGGGCTGCGGGGGTCGGTCCCCGTCAGCGGGTCAGGGCTGCGGGGGTCGGTCCCCGTCAGCGGGTCAGGGCTGCGGGGGTCGGTCCCCGTCAGCGGGTCAGGGCTGCGGGGGTCGGTCCCCGTCAGCGGGTCAGGGCTGCGGGGGTCGGTCCCCGTCAGCGGGTCAGGGCTGCGGGGGTCGGTCCCCGTCAGCGGGTCAGGGCTGCGGGGGTCGGTCCCCGTCAGCGGGTCAGGGCTGCGGGGTACAGACCCCGTCACCGGGTGAGGGGTGCGGGTGACAGTCCCTGTGAGCACGTGAGGGCTGCGGTGGCAAATACCTGTCAGCGGGACGGGGCTGCGGGGGCGATTCGCTGTGAGCGGGTCAGGGCTGCGGGGGCAAATCGCTGTCAGCGGCAAAGCGCTGTCAGTGGGACAGGGCAGCGGGGGAACGATACCTCTGAGCGGGTCAGGGCTGCGGGCGACAGTCCCCGTCAGCGGGTCAGGGCTGCGGGGGTCGGTCCCCGTCAGCGGGTCAGGGCTGCGGGGGTCGGTCCCCGTCAGCGGGTCAGGGCTGCGGGGGTCGGTCCCCGTCAGCGGGTCAGGGCTGCGGGGGTCGGTCCCCGTCAGCGGGTCAGGGCTGCGGGGGTCGGTCCCCGTCAGCGGGTCAGGGCTGCGGGGGTCGGTCCCCGTCAGCGGGTCAGGGCTGCGGGGGTCGGTCCCCGTCAGCGGGTCAGGGCTGCGGGGGTCGGTCCCCGTCAGCGGGTCAGGGCTGCGGGGGTCGGTCCCCGTCAGCGGGTCAGGGCTGCGGGGGTCGGTCCCCGTCAGCGGGTCAGGGCTGCGGGGGTCGGTCCCCGTCAGCGGGTCAGGGCTGCGGGGGTCGGTCCCCGTCAGCGGGTCAGGGCTGCGGGGGTCGGTCCCCGTCAGCGGGTCAGGGCTGCGGGGGTCGGTCCCCGTCAGCGGGTCAGGGCTGCGGGGGTCGGTCCCCGTCAGCGGGTCAGGGCTGCGGGGGTCGGTCCCCGTCAGCGGGTCAGGGCTGCGGGGGTCGGTCCCCGTCAGCGGGTCAGGGCTGCGGGGGTCGGTCCCCGTCAGC